>NC_049212.1:26521328-26524294 GCF_013347855.1 Anguilla anguilla
AGATTTCTGGCCCATCTCCACCCAGTTACTGTGGCTGTAGAAGTCCTGCCATCCAAGAGAGAGTGTGTGTATGAGTGAGTGTGTGCAGCGAAGAGTGAATGTGTCTGTGCGTATGTGTTTTAATATGATTGTGCTGTGTTCTTACAGTGATTATTCTGCCATTATTCTTATTATTTGAAATTTGGCTGTCTGAAATACACTGCCTGGCCAAAAAAAAAAGCCTCACACTCTGCCTTTAGCTTTGATTACGGCACACATTCGTCGTGGCATCGTTTCGACAAAGCCACAACATTTATTTCCGTCCAGAATTGCATTATCCTGTATTGACGACGAGAGAGTTGAACCACTCCGTAAAGTCTTCTCCAGCACAGCCCAAAGACTTTCAATGGGGTTAAGGTCAGGTCAAAAAAAATCCAAACGGCGACTTTTTTTTTTTGGCCAGGCAGTGTAGGAACCACTATATACACCCTAAATATTCACTGTATGTCTCATGGTTAAATGTTCTGAATGAGTTTATACAGAGGGAATACTTTGTTATAATACTCCAGAATAAGTCCAGTATTTTCTCTGCTATTTCGACTTTTTTGCACTGTTATAACAGTAATATGGTATATGTGATATAATACAGCTCTGTCCAGGGAGTTTGGATGGGCTGGACTGTGGTGTTTGGCGAGATGGCGGCTTCGTACCTGCAGGGAGTGGAAGAGCCGGCCGAGGCTGTGCCGCGCCCCCTGGTAGTCCCGGGCCCGAATGGAGAGAAGGGTCTGTAACCAGAACTGCCGCAGCATATCCGCAGCGCCCTCCACGCGCTCTGAGTCAAAGTGGTACACCGGGTCGGACCGCGTGGAGCTCAGGAAGTCCATGGCGGCATTGGCCTGCGCCACCTCCCCCACGGCCCGCCAGAACCCACGGCCCAGCTCTGCCTAGAGCCAGAGTGCAAACAGAGTTTTCAGCATTAAATCGACCCTGACAGACTCCATATGCACTCAAAGGGGCTCAAGTGTACAGTACTGTGGTATGTGCTGAGCGAAACACTGCAAGATGGCTGCCCTATATCGCCCAGGTGGGTGTAATATATAGGGTGGTTGTTATTATTATTATTATTATTATTATTATTATTATTATTATTGTTGTTGTTATGTTATATTATATTATGCTGTTGTGTTAATTTAATACTAAATTAACAATTTCCCCTGGCTGAATTCAGCAGGTAAACCTGTCAGTCTACATACTGCATGAGTGCATGAGAGTGCAGGTGCTCATTACTCCTGTTCAAACTGGTCTGATCTATAAATCAAGACTCAAATGTTTCCTTTTTAACCTCTCGTTCTGATTTACTGATCTGCACTTCCTCCTTCTGTCTAACTGTTCATCCATGTGTCCTTCAGCTGCCAAAGTGGTGACCACGTCATGACAATATTCTACTATGGAACAGAATTATGTGCGAGAGCTGGGATGTTTGGGCGTTGGTTATTTATAAAATTCATTTCAATTATGGCACACAGTAATCATAGAGCCATATATTTTTTTCCCCTCAGCTCAGTTGCTTGAACACAAATTTCTCCACATATTGCACAAAAGTGACTCCCATACAGTAAAACCAAAAAACCAAAAAATGGGATGCCCTAGCTAACATGGGACTGTCTGCATCCCTTGAAGGCGGGATGGGGGACGGATGACGGGAAGCAAAGTGGGCGTGTACCCCAGAAGGCCTCACCCCCTCCCGGCCTGCCGGCATCCTGACAAGCGTGTCCAGTGTGATGTTGAGCAGGGCCTGCTCGGTCATGTACTGGTGTGTGTACGAGTCCCAGGACAGGGTCAGCACCCGGGACCAGAAGTTGGGCAGGAAGGCCAGGCCACCAGACGGGGCCAGCAGGAGGCACCCCAGAACGCACACCCCGATCCGCGCCCCCTCGCATGCCCGCCGTCCCGCCATGCTCTCAGACATCTCTCACGCATAGGGGGAGGGGTGGGGTTATGGGTCAGTGGTAGAGTCAGGCCAAAGCCCTATGGGTGGTGGGTCCCTGCAACAAAAAGTGGGTGACCTTTAATGAAATGTAGTCATTGTGACTGTAATGTAGAATCATATAGACACTATTTCCACCCAACTTGTTACCTGCACAAATGGTAGAACCTGTGAGGCACACTTGATAGAGCATCTTATTAACAGCTTAATAACATTAATATGCACTGGGAAAAAAACATACTTGGCATAGAATGAGTTAACAGTTTATTAATATTAAGCATCGCACAGTGTTCAGGAGTCCCTTCAGTCAAAGACTCTGTAGTCTTACTGTACATGCTACACAGTAAAATGTTCAGTGTTAAATATACTCTCATATTTGATCCCTCTTAGAGACATAGTAACTCTGTCTCTGAATTAAATTAACAGCATTTTTATGTGTGCAATGCAGCTTTAATGTGGAAATTTAACCTGTACATTTTTCAGTACCAGTGCACCATTGAACAGTTATTCTAAGATTAGCCATTGAATTAGTCTTAATTGTTTGGACCATGGCTGGTGTGTGTTGGGAGCTACACCTGCACTATAACCTCTGCGTACCTGAGGTACACCTGCAGAAGTGCAGAGTGAACTAAGGAGGTTGCGGTCTTCAGAACACTATAACTGAGCTTCCCCAGTGTTGTTGACAGGATATGGCGATGCAGAAGTGGCACGTTCCTGTTGCCGTGGTGTTATCCTTTCTTGAGCTCCCTCCTTATCAAAATCCAAGCTGACTTTGCCTGGCCTGCCCAATTCACAAGCCCACTGCACACACAAGATATTACACATGGTGAGGTGCATGTGCAGCACATGCAGAAACCTACAGAGTGTTACAGGCACACATGTACTAACAGGCATACTGTGAGGCCAATTGGACGACTGCACAAAGGACAGAAGATAGAGAAATATGAAAGACAAAACACTGCAATTACACCAAAATGTGTGTGTGTGTGTGTGCACGCAC